>NC_037669.1:32384518-32408989 GCF_003255815.1 Theropithecus gelada | reverse complement strand
TTCTTTTTTTTTTTTTTTTTTTTTTTTGAGACAGAGTCTCGCACTGTGTCACCCAGCCTGGAGTGCAGTGGCGCGATCTCGGCTCACTGCAAGCTCCGCCTCCCAGGTTCAGGCCATTCTCCTGCCTCAGCCTCCGAGTAGCTGGGACTACAGGCGCCCGCCACCACGCCCGGCTAGTTTTTTGTATTTTTAGTAGAGACGGGGTTTCATCATGTTAGCCAGGATGGTCTCGATCTCCTGACCTCATGATCCGCCTGCCTCGGCCTCCCAAAGTGCTGGGATTACAGGCTTGAGCCACCGCGCCCGGCCCATTTTTTATGTTATATATAAACAAGTATTGTATCTAGGGTGAACACATTCTCTTTTTACTTTCAGGAACATCCTACTCTGTCCTACTCTGTCTACAGTAGGATGTTTTTTCACCACTTTATTTTCTTAATAAACTTCCTTTTGCTTTGCACTGTGGAGTTGCCCTGAATTCTTTCTGGCATGAGATCCAAGAACCCTCCATTGGGACCTGGATCAGGACTCCTTTCCTCTAACAAAACTGTATGCGGTGTGAGTGCAGGAGCATTGTTGCTGCTTGGAGAACTGCTGAGCCTAACTGTTGCAAAAACACATTCTGCTGGCTGCCATCATTGCCAAAGTGTGTCAAAGTGGAGAAATCTCTCTGTCTACTCATGCATGCATATTGGAGCTCTTGCTCTACTTGGGTTACCTTTTCTTTCTATTTTCTTAGTTATCTTGCAACATTATGCTTGTCTAAATTCCTTATTAGCAAATGGAGACCTTTGCTCTTGGCTGGGGTGCTGAGTCTGATAGCTACATGGAGTTCCACAAAAGAATAGGTTGCAGGGCAAAGGGGAAACTGAAGGCATAATCTTGGGGGAAAGTGGAGTTGAAAGTCAAGGGGTCCAAATAAAGAATCCCTTCAAAGGTCAGGGAGTGAGTCAGGAGAGAAAACTATTTATTAACATATTTTAACAAGCATCTTGTTAAACTATTTTGTCATTTACCTCTCCTGACTCCTGTGGGTATGTGAAATGGCACCTCCCACTTTAGAGACATAAACAAGTTTTGTTCTCATTCCTTTCCTTTTCACCTAGGAATCTCCATTTCAGTGCTACAAAACTTACATTAATCGTAAAGTAATTCTTCCCAGATTCCTGAGGACCCTATTTGGCTCTTAGAACCATAACCATGTTTCTAAACGTTGAACTATTAAATAAAGCTACAGACATTAAACGAAATAATATGAAGCATCTCATGAGGCAGCACACGATTAATTTCCAAATGTGTATCGAAAATTTTAAGTTAGGAGACTGAGTTAGAAATGATTGATTTTTTAAAAAGGAAAAACAGAGCTTTTTTCTTTTCTTTTCATAACTTTGGTAAATCTAAAATTACATTGTTTGGGGCCATGAATGTCTATTATGTAACACTTGGTTTTAGGGGCATGAAAATCTATTGTATAACACTTGGCATGCTTATTTAAACAACTTGGTTGATATATTTAGGATATAATATATGTTCATCTTGTCTAAAAAAATACGGAGAAAGGAAGTCCCTCCACCTTGTCATCTCTTATTTTTCTTTTGAAGAAGTTAGGAAACAATAGGCACCAAAAGCTTAGAGAAAATAATATGAATGTTTTTCTTTTTATCCCCAGGTCCACATCTCTCTGACTAGCCAAGGAAAACAGAGAAACCGGTTCTGGAGGAATTTCCTAGGGGAGTTGACTTTGCCAGCTTTACTCCACAACAGTGGAGTAAAGGTGGAAGGAGAGTTTACGCTAGTTAGAAAAGTATGCATGTGAGCACAAACAAAGCAGCGTCACAGGCTGTAACAGAGACTTTTGGGCCAGGGATGGGGAGAAAGGCAAGCTCGAGGTGATAAGGATCTTACTTTCCTTTTAAAAGTGCTCCTATCTAGCTTCAAAAAGCATGATTTTTTTCCTTTGACAAATCCTGTCTCCAGTTAAAACATATTTATCAATCTACTCAAATATTTACAAGAGCCCCGTCCCTCATGTGACAGATTTGTATGTGCAAGTGATAAATGATATGCATCTAATACACACTCTAAACCAGACAAGAGAAAAGAAGCCATTTACACATGTCTGTGATTAACATATTTTATGAACCAAAAATTAAAACAAAAAATTGAAAATAGAACTACTCTTGAAAATCCAGGGCAGATAATTACTCTGGGAATAGTGAGCTTGTTCGTTTCAGGCAAAAACAAGAAGGATTCATTTATTTCAGAGAGGAACCACAGGTGCAACCACTTTCCCAGAGGTGGGATTTGAAAGAACCCTGATGCTAACAATATGGTGCAAAGAATAAAGCTACAGGAGTCATCTCACTTGAAATTAAGAAGGCAATGACAGGGTCTAAGTAGAACACAGCACCTGTCATATAATGAAAGTTCAATAAATGCTCATGGAATGATGGATAGAATAAATCAAAGTCGTTATGACACATAATAAAGGTGCCCTGGTTTGGCAGTAAATGCAATGTTTGATGGCATACTAGATACATTTCTGGTTCCCACATATTATTTCTTTTTTTTTTTTTTTTTTGAGACGGAGTTTTACTCTATCGCCCAGGCTGGAGTGCAGTGGCCGGATCTCAGCTCACTGCAAGCTCCGCCTCCCGGGTTCCCGCCATTCTCCTGCCTCAGCCTCCGGAGTAGCTGGGACTACAGGCGCCAGCCACCTCGCCCGGCTAGTTTTTTGTATTTTTTTTAGTAGAGACGGGGTTTCACCGTGTTAGCCAGGATGGTCTCGATCTCCTGACCTCGTGATCCGCCCGTCTCGGCCTCCCAAAGTGTCCCACATATTATTTCTAAAAGATATCAAGATAAAAACAAAACTCCAACAATTTAGACAAAGAAGTATATACTAAGATTGCCCTCCTAGGTGTTTGAACAATGTAAATAGTTGGCAATGGTCTATTCCTTAAGCTTTTGAGAGAAGCACCACATGTTTATTATTTTACTCTTGATTTCTTTTTTTTTTTTTTTTTAAGATGGAGTCTCGCTCTGTCGCGCAGGCTGGAGTGCAGTGGCCAGACCTCAGCTCACTGCAAGCTCCACCTCCCGGGTTCACGCCATTCTCCTGCTTCAGCCTCCCGAGTTGGGACTACAGGCGCCCACCACCTCGCCTGGTTAGTTTTTTTTTGTATTTTTTAGTAGAGACGGGGTTTCACCATGTTAGCCAGGATGGTCTCGATCTCCTGACCTCGTGATCCGCCTGTCTCGGCCTCCCAAAGTGCTGGGATTACAGGCTTGAGCCACCGCGCCCGGCCTACTCTTGATTTCTTATCAAGCTTTTCTTATATATTCATATTAGTTCAAAATAATTTTTTAATAGAAAACATCCCAAAATGTATTACTTTGGGCTTTCAGCCATCAATCTCAGTTTTGCTAAAGATGCAATCCATTGTATTTTTTTTTTTTTTTTTTTTGAGACGGAGTCTCACTGTGTCTCCCAGGCTGGAGTGCAGTGGCGTGATCTCGGCTCACTGCAAGCTCCGCCTCCCGGGTTCATGCCATTCTCCCGCCTCAGCCTCCCAAGTAGCTGGGACTACAGGCGCCCGCCACCGTGCCCGGCTAATTTTTTGTATTTTTAGTAGAGACGGGGTTTCACCATGTTAGCCAGGATAGTCTCGATCTCCTGACATCGTGATCCACCCGCCTCGGCCTCCCAAAGTGCTGGGATTACAGGCTTGAGCCACCGCGCCCGGCCCATTGTATTCTTGAATAACACTAATTTACTCTATTTTAAGTCAATGAAAAATAATTATATTTATTTATTTATCCAAGCTTCCTCTCCTCTCTTGTTCTGCTTTTCAAAGATGTTTTTCTTGTAAAACAAGATGAAGGTCAAACAATCTCCAGGATACTAAGACATTTGGTGGAATGTCTGAAAAAGGGCAGAAACTACAAAATGTATTTTTAAAAATAGTGGTTATTATAATTTAGAAAGTATTTGGGCCCCTGTGAAGGAAGAAAAATAATTTATAACCCCTTAAATGATTAGTGCTCCTGGTTCTTTGCAAAGGCATTGTGTGAACAACATGGACTATGTCAGTGTCCTTTGCCAATCTCTAGTATCAGAGGAGGAATTGAAGATGAAGGTGAGGAGGGGCAGGCAGATAAACTTCTAGAAACCCTCCTAAGTAGATGATCTAGGGGTGTCGTGGAATCCATTCTGCTGGCATGTGGGGGGATTTTTACTAACCAGCTAATTTCTCCACTTTTCTGCCCATAGTGAAGTTTTGTGAAATATCTGAACATATAACAAAATGCTATTTATTGAATGTGCCTTAGGACTCAAGACACTAATACAACTCTATGGAAAATGTTATGGAGCCAACTTAACCTGCTAGTATCTGCCATTGGCTTCAGATCTGGTAAACACATGGTTTACACTAAGAAGGTGATCCTTTCTCAACACTTCAACCACCTGTTAGTTCCTGGATCTGAATTCCTTGTCAAAGCTTCCTATAGTTTGATCAGAATTTGGACACTGGATCAGCTACTGCCCATTAACCTGCTAACAACTTCTCTGTGATTAACTCCTGGAAAACTCAACATTATCTGCCAAGAAAGCCAGGTTTAAAATGTTTTTAATCAATAACACATTTTTTAAGAATTTAGGGATGCCAAGGTGGGCTTCATTCCATGTCTGCCCAGAAGTGCACCCTGACAGAAAAATGCAATGCCTTAACTGCCCTTACTTAATTAAAATTATACACTTTGGGAGGCTGAGGTGGGCAGATCACGAGGTCGGGGGTTTGAGACCATCCTGACTGACATGATGAAACTCCATCTCTACTAAAAATACAAAAATTAGCCAGGCATGGTGGTGCGACAGAGCAAGACTCCATCTCAAAAAAAAAAAAAAAAAAAAGAGAAACTAGAAGCTTTCCTACTAAGATCAGGAACAAGACAAGGATGTCCCCTCAAACCACTCCTTTTCAACATTATATAGAAAGTCCTAACTAATGCAATGAGACAAGAAAAGGAAATAAAAGACATACAAATTGAGAAGTAGGAAATTAAACTATGTTTGTTGATAGATAACATAGTTGTCTATATAGAAAATTCAGTACAAATGACAACAACAAAAAACTTTGAACTAGTAAGTGATTATGGACAAGGTTGCAGGATACAAGGCTAATATACAAAAGTCAATTGCTTTTATATATACCAGCAATTAACAAATGGAATTGAAATTAAAGATATAATACCATTTACATGTATAGAAAAATTATAAAACTCTGATGAAAACAACCAAAGGAAAACATAATAAATGCAGAGATATTTTATGCTTGTGGATAGAAAAACTCAATATTGTAAATATGATGATTTTTTCTGACTTGATCTATACATTAAATGCAAAGTCAAAATTCCAACAGGTTATTTTGTGGATGTAAACAAACTTATTCTAAAGTTTATATAAAGAGGCAAAAGACCCAAAATAGCCAACACAGTATTAAAGGAGAAGGACAAAGTCAGAGGATGGACACTACCCAACTTCAAGACAGGCTATAAAGTTACAGTAATCAAGACAGTGAGTATTGCTAAAAAGAATAGACAAATAGATCAACAGAGCAGAACAGAGAGCCCAGAAATGAATCCACATAAATATAGTCAATAGATCATTCACAAAGGAACAAAGGCGATACAATAGAACAAAGATATCCTTTTCAACAAATGGCCCTGGACATCACATGCAAAAAAATAAAAAATAAAAAATAAAAAGAACCTGGATAGATAGAGACCTTACAATTTTAACAAAAAATAATACAAAATGAATCATATAAATGTAAAATGAAATACTATAAAAGACCTAGAAGATAACATAAAGAAAATCTAGATGACCTTGAGTATGGTGACGACATTATAGATACAACACTGAAATCATGATTCATGAAAACTAATTCATAAGCTAGACTTCATTAGAATGAAAAGTTTCTGCCCTGTCAAGGCCACTTACAAAGAATAAGAAGATGACCCCATAGACTGGGAGAAAATATATGCAAAACACTTATCTGATTTAAAAAAGACTGTTATCCAAAATATACCCACCCCCTCAAAAAAAACCCTCTTAAAACTCAACAATAAGAAAATGAACAACCAGATTAGAAAATGGGCAAAAGATCTGAACAGACATCTTACCAAAAAAGATACAGATGACTAATAAGCACATAAAAAGATGTTCAACATCATATGTTATCAGGGAAATGTGACTCAAAATGATGAGATACCTCTATACACCTATTTGAATGGCAAAAATTCGAAACATTGAGAACACCAAATGCTGGTGAGAATGTGGAGCAACAGGGACTCTCCTTTATTGCAGATGGCAATGAAAAATGGGATAGCCAACTTGGAAGACAGTTTGGTAGTTTCTTCTGAACATATAATTCAAAAATCACACTGCTTGGAATTTTCTCATATTAGTTAAAAACATGTCTACACAAAAATCTGCAGGCAGATATTTATAGCAGCTTTATTAATAATTGCCAAAACGTGGAAGAAACCAAGATGTCCATCAATAGGCGAATGGTTAAGTAAACTGTGGCATATCTGTTCAATGGAATATTATTCACCATTAAAAAGAAATGCACTGTCACACAGTGAAAATTACCATGTGGGCCGGGCGCGGTGGCTCAAGCCTGTAATCCCAGCACTTTGGGAGGCCGAGACGGGCGGATCACGAGGTCAGGAGATCGAGACCATCCTGGTTAACACGGTGAAACCCCGTCTCTACTAAAATAAATACAAAAAACTAGCCGGGCGAGGTGGCAGGCGCCTGTAGTCCCAGCTACTCGGGAGGCTGAGGCAGGAGAATGGCGTAAACCCGGGAGGCGGAGCTTGCAGTGAGCTGAGATCTGGCCACTGCACTCCAGCCTGGGCAACAGAGCTAGACTCCGTCTCAAAAAAAAAAAAAAAAAAAAAAGAAAATTACCATGTGAAGCAAGCCAAACTAAAAAAGCTGCAAACTGTATGGTTCCAACTGCATTCTGGAACAGGCAAAACTATGAAGACATTAAAAAGATCAGTGGTTGTCTGGGGTTAGGGAAGAAGAGGGAATGAATCAGCAGAGCATGGAGAATTTTTAGGGCAGTGATACTATTCTGCATAATACTACAATGATGGCTACATGTCATTACACATTTGCAAAACCTACACAACATGCAACACCAAGAGTGAACCCTAAGGTATAGTATGAACTTTGGGTGACAATGATATGTCAATGTCATATGGAGTTTGATTATAACAAATATACAGCTCTTATGTGGGCTATTGCTCGGGGGGAGGCTATGTGTATGTGGGGGCAGGGAGCATGTGGGAAATCACTGTACCTTCTGCTCAGCTTTGCTATACACCTAAAACTAAAAACTAAAATCTATTTTAAAACCTAAAGAACAAAATCTATTAAAAAATAGAATTGATATTTGCAGCACCTGAAGTGCCTCTAAGAAATCTTACAGTCATCTGAAACAGTTTGGTACTCACCAAGTGAAACTGTCGTTCATTACATAACTAATAATATCACTGAAATCCACAATACAATCAAAATAAATTGAGGACACCCCTCTTGAGAAACTTTACTAAATCTTCGCAAACATATTCTTTCCATTCCTAAATGTAACCTACTTTATATATAAGAAGGCTTTTAAACTCATTGTCATATAAGGAAACAGATGTACAAAGAAGATCAGTGGGTTGCTCAAGGTCACAGAGCTAGTAAGAGAAGACACAGAGCTAGTAAGAGAAGCTAGTAAGAGAAGACAGCATCAATCCAACGCTCTTTCATGACGCCCTGGAACTCTCTTATCCTGATCTCTTTCTTTGGGCAAGACCTATGACACCCAGCATGAGGAAAAAGAACTAAGTACACTCAGTGCATCTGTACCTTTGGATGACTGCACTGTGAGCTTTCCAGAGGCTGCCAGTTCCTCTTCCTTGGGTTCTGAAGGGCACCAGCCAGGCCTCTCCTGAGTGGGAGGCTAACCACAAGTCTGGCTCTGTCCAGGAAGGTCTTCACTGCCCCATGGGTGGACTAAAGTGAAGAATGCTGAAGAAGCCACTGAAATAATGTTTTCAAACTTCCTGCTTTTCATTCTTGCGTCCACAGGGTGTTCTCACAGTGGCTATTATGTGAAAATACTGCTTTGGGCACAGGAGGTACAGGAGGAAACAAGACAGGGAAGGTTCACATTTGAAGCAGAGAAAACAGCAAATGTGAAAGCCTTGAGTTGGGAACAAGCAGATGCCTGTGGCCAGGCAGGAGGAGGAGACCCCAGGAACCACCAGTGGCAGGGCAGAGGTGTACTTAGTTTACATTTTATTCCATCGAAACATCTCCTCCTGATCATTTCTTTTCATTCCTGCTCATCTGTTGACCTCAACTCAGATGGAAGCCTTGCAGCTGGAAGGCAGAAGAGGGGAGGAGGCCTTACATGGTACCACTGACTGTCAGGAAATGAGCATATTTGGTTAACAAGAGAGGGATGAGGAGAGAGAAACAATCAAGCTCTGTTTCCCAGGCCACAGAGCTAGCACCAGGCTCTGCTGAAGAAAGCACAAACAAAAGATTTATTTGTTTCCCAGCGGCACTGCCCTCTAAGGCCTCTCTACAGAAAAGCGATCTGAAGAAGCAGCCAATGAGATTTATTTTTACCATACCGAGTATGTGTGATGAAAGTGAGAGGCATCTGGGGGAGTTATTTTTTAGCTGACTGTTACATAGCTTCCCAGCTAAGAAGTTTTGGCATCTACCTCCTTATGAATTCCTGCTTTATCCTTCATGCTTCAAGACTAAAGCTCTTGCAGTTTCCTGAACAACGTTATCCCTCTCTTCTATTCAGTCTCAATCTGTTTGGGCTCACTTTTTCAGATTCTTTATTTTTGAC
Organism: Theropithecus gelada; assembly: GCF_003255815.1. NCBI lineage: Eukaryota > Metazoa > Chordata > Mammalia > Primates > Cercopithecidae > Theropithecus > Theropithecus gelada. The sequence goes on along the minus strand of NC_037669.1, from coordinate 32,400,059 downwards.
CTCAGCATTACTTTCATCAGAAAGATTTTTTGGCTCTGTCCCAGAGTGACGTCAATTGGACTTTTTTTGGAAAAGATTCATAGAGGCTTTTGTGTGCAGAAAACAATACTTACAGTACTCTGTGTTGTCACTGACATTCATTCAACTACAATCATAGATGGAAAACTTCACCTTTCTTAAGCCTTTAAACATAATTGAAAAACATTTGGTATTAATCTATAAATGTAAACATTTTTCGGTTAAATTAAGCACAGCTTTTCCTTGGTTATTGTTTGGTTGGCCTATATATATGTATTTCACAAACAAAATGTGTATAAACTTTTAAGTACTATATATAAGCTAAAATTATTTCATATTCTAAATATACAGTTGACTCATGAAAAAGGCAGATGTTAAGGACATTGTCTCCCTTCACGGTCAAAAATCTATATATTACTTGACTCTCCAAAAACTTAACTACTGATAAGACTACTGCTGACTGGAAGAATTACTGATAATATAAACACTCAATTAACACATATTTTATATGTTATGTGTATTATATACTGTATTCTTACAATAAGGTAGGGTAGAGAAAAGGAATGTTATTAAGCTATTCCTAAGAGAAAATATATTTACTGTTCATTAAGTGGATCATCATAAAGGTCTTCATCCTTGTCTTCACGTTGAGTAGGTTGAGGAAGAGAGGAAAGAGGAAGGGTTGGTCTTGCTGTCTCAGGGGTGACAGAGCTGAAAGAGGTGGAAGAAATGGAAGGAGGAGCGGCAGGTACACTGGTGTAGCTTTCCAGAAATACATAAATTCTGTCTGACATTTTTGCTTTTTCATTTCTCCAAAGATGTTTCCATACAGTACCAATCCTTCCACCATTTTCTTTGATTGCAGTGCCTGTATCATAGAAGGCTCCATGTTGTACTAAAAGTCGGAAGCAGTCTTAAATAATTGTAACCCTTCTGCCAGATTGTCTAATATCAATTTGTTTTCTGACACTGCTTCTCCTATGCCCACTTCCTCACTGTCTCACACAGGTTTGGAAGTACTCATCTCCATCAGGTTATCTTCTGTTAATTCTTCTGATGTGGTACCTATGCATTCTTGAACTTCTTCAAGATTCGTATCTTGAAATCTCTCATCCCCGCACCATTTTTGCCATATCCACAATCTCTTTCAAGATTCCTTTGGTCCTGCCACAGATCCTGTGAAATCATGCACCACATCTGGACACAGTTTTCTCCAGCAAAAATTTATTTGTTTGGGGCTGATTGCTTTCACAGCATTTTCTGTAACGACAATGGCATCTTCAGTGGGGTAATCTTCCAAACTTTCATGATGTGCTGTCTGTTAGGATTCTCCTCCTTAGTCCTGACAATCATTCCATAGACTACCGTGAATAATGAGCCTTAAAGGTCCTTGTGAAACCCTGTTCTAAAAGCTGAATTAGAGATGCTGAGTTCGTGGCCAAATAGACCACTTTGATGCCTTCGGTGTAGAACTCATAGAATTCTAGGTGGCCAGGGACATTGTCCACTATCAAACTAACTTCATAAAAAAGCCCCTTACTGGCAAAGTACTTCCTGATTTCAGGAACAAAGCATTGATAGAACCAATCAGAAAAAGTTCTCATTTTCTGGGCCTTCTTGTTGGAATACAACCAAAAGACTGACAGCTGGTCTTTATGTTTTCCTTCAAGACTTGGGTGTTAGTAGCTTTGTAGATAAGGACAGTCCTGATCATAAACCCAACTGCTTTTACACAAAACACTAGCATTAGCCTATCTCTTCCTGCCTTAAATCCTGGTGCTTGCTTTTCTTCCTTACTAGTAAATACCTTTTGTGACATTTCTCCCCCACCCCGCAAAGTGGGGCATTTTCCTCTGCAATAAAAATCTCCTCAGAAAAATGTCTTATTCTCAGCGGTTTTCTTAATGGTGTCTGGAAATTTGCTGCCTCTTGGTTTGCAAAAGCTACTTCTCCTGTTATCTTGTTACTTTTTAAGCCACACTTCTTTCTAAAATTATCAAACTATCCCTGCTGGCATTAAGTTCTCTAGATTTAGATCTTTCACCTTCCTTTTGCTTAAAATAATGACTTTGCTTTTTCTTGAATCATGTTAGAGTCTATACGTATGCCTTTCTTATGGCAATCCTGCACCCACGTAAAAGGTGCATTTTCAATATGATATAAAAAGGTATTTTGCAAAAAGTGCAAGGTTTCGGTACTTGCTGGCCTAGCTGCAGTGATGTCTTCATATCTTTTCTTTTCTTCTCTTTTTTTTTTCTTTTCTTTTCCAATGAGCCTTATACTAGATTCATTTATCCTGAAGTGGCAGGAAACCTCAGTTGTAGACCCCAATCTATGGGACATACGAAACAATTCAACTTTTTTTGGTAATGTCATGACTCTTCTCTGTTTCTTGGGAGCACTTCCAGCAGCACTATTGGCTGTTTGTATGGGTCCTGTGGTGTTATTGAAGGTTTATGGTATTGCACTGAAAAATGAATGAGAACTTCAAAAGGTCACTTTTTACTGGGATATGCAATTTATTGATGAGACAAACTGCTCACTTGGAGGTAATTAGCATCACATCACATTTCAAGCAGATACAGTGCTTGAGCTCACTGCAATAGCAATGAGAGTTAGCTACAAAATTATTACAGAAATGCAACATGTACTATAGTTAATTTTATGCAGTTGTATTTTGATAGTGCATCTCAATTTGTTTACATTTTTCTCAACTGAGAATGGTGCCATGTAGTCTTTAAGTGTTTGTATGTGTAAGTGTAGACAAACTTTAACTTTTTATAATAGATTTGTGTATATTTTATATAGTAAATAAGAAAGTAGAGTAGTATCAATATGGTTTATGCATTCATGGCATACCTTTTTCTTAATCTTTTTGCTATTTCTAGGCATGATTTATCTGTGAATATTTAAACATTGTCAGACACCTTCAAAAATTTTTCTAATATACTTATTGAAAAAAAATCCATGTATAGGTGAACCCTTGCAATTGAAATCCACGTTGTTCAAAGGTCAATGGTATAAAATTCAATAAATGGATGTCTAAGCCCAATAATATGATTGCTTCTAAATATTTAAACGTATTTTGTGTATTTGGTTAATTATATTCCTATAAATGTTTCCAGCTATGGTCACAATTTCATATAATGGATTTTCTCAAGAACTTTAAGCACCTAAAAGAGCAGATACACAAATCCCATAAAAAATCCTTTCTATACACATAAGTAATTGGGGTAAGTCAAATAATAAAATTACACATTTCCATATGATTCTCTCAAGCATTTAAACATCATAAAACTTGCCCTCATATATTTAGAGAATCTGATTATCTTAAATATTTAAAATTAATTGCAAACATCATGGGTAAAATCTTCCAGTGTTTTAGTTAAAATAATCTATTAGGTTAATTTCTCAAATATTTTAAATACAAAGCATATACAAAGCAGTATCGATTTTTTTAAACTTGTTACATTTGCATAAAAACAAATTATGCAAAAATGACTATCATATTCTTTTTAAAAAATCATCTAAGTATTTCTCTTTTTTTGATATAGCCTTGAGTTTGCAAAGTCATTTAATTAAGTAGGACAGAATTATCTTTCAGTCCCACCACTAAAGCTGAGATTATTCACTCAGAGTTGCTGGTCAGAGATTTGATAACAACAGTATGGATTTGGGGTCACTGATCACTGGCCAAGGAATTAAAATCTGGAACATGTGGACTAATGCAGTGTACCTTCCAAGAAAATTCAGCTCAGGTTTATAAGGAAAATCCCCTTTCAAGAGTTCTGCTATTAATGGAGAACTCATTGATATCATCAATTTACTATATCACATCAATTTTTGCCATCTTTCAAATTTTACCCTGACACAAATTCTGTCATAATTGCCCATAACATTTTATCACTTGATTGGATAGATGAATATGCACATCCAGTTTAGAATCTCTTTGCTTCCTAATTAGAATAAACACAGTAGTGTAAGATTCTATATTCTCGGCCGGGCGCGGTGGCTCAAACCTGTAATCCCAGCACTTTGGGAGGCCGAGACGGGTGGATCACAAGGTCAGGAGATCGAGACCATCCTGGCTAACATGGTGAAACCCCATCTCTACTAAAAAATACAAAAAAACTAGCCGGGCGTGGTGGCGGCGCCTGTAGTCCCAGCTACTCGGGAGGCTGAGGCAGGAGAATGGCGTGAACCCGGGAGGCGGAGCTTGCAGTGAGCTGAGATCCGGCCACTGCACTCCAGCCTGGGCGACAGAGCAAGACTCCGTCTCAAAAAAAGAAAAAAAAAAAAAAAAAAAAAAATACGATTCTATATTCTATGGCTTAGCAAACACGATTCCATTATTAATAGCTAGTATTCTGGTCTTATTATTTAAGGTAGGCAAGGCTGGAAATGAGAACATAAATTCAAGCAAAGTTCAAAGAAACCAGTTGTATGAACTTCATATGGCTGCTGTAACAAAGTACCATGAACAGGGTTGTTTATTGTCTTGTAGATCTGTAATAGAGAAGTCTGAAATCAAGGTGTCAGCAGCACCATGCTCTCTTGAAATCTGTAGAAGAGGATCCTTCCTTGCCTCTTCCTAGCTTCTGGTGGTCCGCAGGCAACCTTTGGTGTTCCTTAGTTTGTATATGCATCACTCTAGTCCTCCATCTTCATACGAAGTTCTTCTTGTGCCTCTGTGTCTTCACGTGGCATTCTTTTCATAAAGATGGCAGTCATATTGGATGGCACCCTACTCCAGCATAATACCATCTTAACTTAATTACATCTGCGATGACCTATCTCCAAGTCAGGTCACATTCTGAGTAACGGTTTGGACTTCAACATGTGTTTTTTGGAGGAAGCAGTTTGATCTCTAACACCATGATAAAATCAATGGACTGTAGATCCTGGTAATGTTAAGCAGTTTATCAATCTTGGCATTATTGACCCATTGCACTGAATAATTCTTTGCACTGAATTATTTTTTGTAATGGAAAATTCAGGTCTGTCCTATATATTGGGAGATGTCACCAGCATCTTTGGACTTTACCTGTTAGATGCCCGTAACACCCTCTTGGTGTGACCACCAAAAATGTCTTCAGACATCTCTAAATACCTCCTGGAGGGATGGGCATCAAAATTGCCCTTAGTTGAAAACCACAGATGAAAGAAAATAAATAAAGAAAGGCACACATAAAGGAAAGCCAGAGTTGGAATATTGGAAGAAGCAAATAGGAAAAATAGGAAATTCTCTTATGGCAATGGGAAGTGTATAAAGAGGTAACAGAGAGGTATTAGTCTGTGTAAGAAAAAGATTAGGATATGATTATAGGAGTGAGACAAGTGCCTGTTGTAGGGTGAAGACTGGGTTGGTAGAGGGGAAAAGGCCTGGGAATTAAAAGGACCATATGTGTACACATTGACATAGCCAATGATTTTATCACAGAAGTAGTTTTGGAGGCTGACAGTTAACCAGGAACTGAAATCTTCAAGAAATGTGGGAGGCAGGGGTGATCTGGGGAAGATGAATGACTATAACAAAGAGAAGGAGAAGGTAAAATATCTGATTATTTGAGATTCAAGCAAGTCCTTTCATGGAGTCAGAAAAGACAGCAGCCTAGAAGTGGCAATGGGGGACAAAAAGGACACCCCTTCCTCCCATGCCTATGTCTGGATCCAGTGATACAAAAAAAGGCAAAACCACTGCAGGGGGCTGCAGGGGACACTATCCTCCCAGGGGCACCAGGTTCAGTTAGTGCAAGAAGAGGTGAAAGCGAACCTTTAGAAAAAGGTTGAGGCCACAGAGAAGTCTGCTAATTATTGGAGTTCCAGGGAACAGAGTTGAAGGAGTTCAGTGGTTGAGGATTGGTGAGAAGCAGGATCAAAACCAGGAATTATCAAAATGAGTGTAAAGAGGAATGAGCAATTTCCTAAGAATCAGTTCTTGGTTTCTGGCAATGACTGACATAAATAGGTATAAAGACATATTAGGTAATGATGACAAAGCTGGTGTTTTTGAGAGAGGAGGGAGGAGGGATCTTGCCAGGAGCACGCAAAGTTTAGGGGCTCTCTCTTAATCTTTGATGGTGGATTTTTCAGGGTCATTTTTCACTGGGCCCTGAATGACAGCTTAGAGGAAAGCAGGTTTTTGCCAGCAAGATATTTAAAAAAGAAAGAAAAAAAACTTGAGTGTTGGAACCTGAACCCTCTTGAGTTTGTATGCCAGTTCTCAGCTCTGCTACAAAGAAGAAGGGAAATGTCTGTCCTTTTTTTTTTTTTTTTTTTCTGAGACGGAGTCTCGCTTTGCTACCCAGACTGCCGTGCAGTGGCTCCATCTCAGCTCACTACAACCTCCACCTCATGGGTTCAAGCAATTCTCATGCCTCAGTCACCAGAGTAGCTGGGATTACAGGCGTGCATCACCAAGCCCAGCTAATTTTTGTATTTTTTAGAAGAGATGGGGTTTTGTCATTTGGCAAGACTGGTCTTGAAGTTTTTTTTAATCAAAAAAGTTACTGAAATATATACTGAACGGTCTGCTGAGTTGTACAGACATTAATAACTCAGTCACATTTTAAATCAATGTTTTTCGCACTTTCACATAACCATGGGAAGAAATACCTTTTATGGCATAATCTAAAGTACATATTTGTGAGCATTTTATTAATAAATACTTGCCCTTATTGCATGTTATGCACACTGATAACTTATTTATCATATTGTTATTTTGTGTGAGACAGGGTCTTGCTCTGTCACCCAGGCTGGAATGCACTGGCGCAATCACGGCTCACTGCATCCTGGACCTCCTGGGCCTCAAGAGATCCTTTCACTCCAGTCTCCCAAGTAGCTCAGACTGCAGACACGTAGTCACTTCATCCTCTCCATTCACACCATTTACACTTTGTAACTTCACATTCATCCTTTCCATTTACCTAGATCACACGCACCAGGTAATATCCTCTCTATTTACAATATGGCACATTCTGAGTAAATGACTCTGTGACTTCATTTCATTCTCTTCATTTACATAGAATATATGCCAAGTAACCAGTGGGAACCTCTAGAGTATTGAAATCCTAGAATATTCTGTAAATGGGGCTCTTGAGCCCCTATGCTCAGCCCGCTCCCACACTGTGGAGTACACTTTCATTCTCAATAGATCCCTGCCTTTGCTTTCCTCGCTTTGTGTGTTTTGTCCAATCCTTTGTTCTAGATGCCAAGAACCTGGACACCTTCTACCAGTAACACTGCCATATAATTTCTGTTTTTTATATTGTTTCAAATAGAAACAATTAAGTTCATCTCATGATACCAATTTTGAAGCAACTTTATTCTACAAACATATCTACAAACATCTCTCTGCCTAGTTCTAATGGTAAATTTAAAGAATAAGGTAAATTCTGTCCCACAGGCCACTGGGGAAAACAAATACATAAATACTTATCAAATAAAGCTTTAAAATATAAATCTGTCAAAGTACTGTTGGATCTTAGCCTAGAAAATCTGAGAACATCCTTCAAAAGGAGAGGACAATTAAGCTTTGCTTCAGGAGGGAGTAGGACTTGTGTAGGTAGAGAAAATGTGCTGTGAAGATACAAATTGTGTTCCAGGTGGTTATTTCTTAGGCTAAACCACATACAGAATTTGGTTTATACAAATAGTGCTTTACCACTTTTCTTCTGAAATTTAATCCATCTCATCTATCATCTTTCTTGGATTTTAGAAAAAATATTTCATTTCTGCAGAATTGTCCTGCTGTTGGCTGCCTAACTATAGCCAAAGAAGTGACAAACTAAAGAACTTTCTGGAAATAATTTCATAGAAAATATCAAGTAAAGCACATACTAATCTGGGTAAGATTTAATCTGCCTGCCAGGAATATTCATGTGGATTGTGCTGTGGTTACAGATAACACCAAAACTGTTTCCACACTCAAGATGCTGGCATGTGCTGGGAAGGGGAATAGACAAATTAAAGAGGAAGACAGGCAGTAAGTAGTGTGTAGAGTCACGAGAGGGGGTCTTCTGACTCTGTGAAACGGTAGAGTTGGTCTCAGAGAAAGCACTCTGGAGAGGAAGAAGGGGCACCTGAAATCTAGATATGTGTTAATTTACTTAGTTCAGCAGTTGCAGATTCAAGCTCTATGAGGGGTCAGGGAGGTAACTGAAATGAGTGTAACACCCCGTGGACAAGATAAGGTATGGTGGGGTCTTGGCAAACCAAGCATCATAGCCAGTCTACAGGAAGCAGTGGGCAGTCCTCTGGCCGAGTGTAGGAGTCTGTTTTCACGCTGCTGATAAAGACATACCTGAGACTGAGAAGAAAAAGAGGTTTAACTGGATTTAACAGTTTCACATGGCTGGGGAGGCCTCGGAATCATGGCAGAGGTTAAGGTACTTCTTACATACCAGTGGCAAGAGAAAATGAGGAAGATGCAAAAGCAGAAACCCCTGATAAAACCATCAGATCTTGTGAGACTTATTCACTACCATGAGAAACCACCCCCATGATTCAAATTATCTCTCACTGTGTCCCTCCCACAACACATGGGAATTATGGGAGTATAATTCAAGATGAGATTTGGGTCGGGACACAGAGCCAAACCATGTCATTCCGCCCTTGGCCCTTCCAAATCTTATGTCCTCACATTTCAAAACAAATCATGCCTTCCAACAGTTCCCCAAAGTCTTAACTCATTTCAACACTAACCCAAAAGTCCACAGTCCAAAGTCTCATCTGAGACAAGGCAAGCTCCTTCCATCTGTGAGCCTGCAAAACCCAAAGCAAGCTAGTTACTTCCTAGATACAACGGAAGGTATTGGGTAAATACAGCTGTTCCAAATGAGATAAATTGTACAAAATAAAGGGGTTACAGGGCCCATGCAAGTCCAAAATCCATTAGGGCAGTCAGATTTTAAATCTCTAAAATGATCTCCTTTGATTCCAGGTCTCACATCCAGGCCATGCTGATGCAAGAGGTGGGTTTCCATGGTCTTGGGCAGCTCCACCCCTGTGGCTTTGCAGGGTACAACCTCCCTGCCAGCTGCTTTCACAGACTGGCATTGTGTATCTGTGGCTTTTCTAGGCAAATGGTGCAAGCTGTTGGTGGATCTATCATTCTGGGGTCTGGAGGACAAGGGCTGTCTTCTCACAGCTCCATGAGGTGGTTCCCCAGTAGGGACTCCATGTGGGGCTCTGGCCCCACATTTCCCTACTGCACTGCCCTAGCAGAGGTTCTCCATGAACGCCCTGCCCCTGCAGCAAACTTCTGCCTGGGCATCCAGGAATTTCCATACATCTTCTGAAATCTAGGCGGAGGTTCTCAAACCCCAGTTCTGGACTTCTGCACACTCACAGGCTCAACACCACACAGAAGCTGCCAAGCCTTGTGGCTTGCACCCTCTGAAGCCATGGTGCGAGCTCTATGTTGGCACAATTCAGCCACAGCTGGAGCAGCTGGGATGCAGAGCACCAAGTCCCTAGGCGGCACACAGCATGGGGACCCTGGGTCTGGCCTAAGACACCATTTTCTCCTAGGCCTCCAGGCCTGTGATGGGAAGGGCTGCCGTGAAGACCTCTGACATGTCCTGGAGTCATTTTCCCCATCATCTTGGGGATTGACATTCAGCTCCTTGTGACTTATGCAAATTTCTGCAGCAGTCTTGAATTTGTCCTCAGAAAATGGCTTTTTCTTTTCTATCACATTGTCAGGCTGCAACTTTTCCTGAACTTTTATGCTCTGCTTCCCTTATAAAACTGAATGCCTTTAACAGCACTGAAGTCACCACTTGTATGCTTTGCTGGTTAGAAATTTCTTCTCCCGGGTACCCTAAATCATCTCTCTCAAGTTCAACATTCCACAAATCTCTAAGGCAGGGCAAAATGCTGCCAGTCTCTTTGCTCAAACATAACAAGAGTCACCTTTGCTTCAGCTCCCAACAAGTTCCTCATCTCCATCTGAGACCACCTCAGCCTGGACCTTATTGTCCATATCGCTATCAGGCTTTTGGTCAAAGCCATTCAACAAGTCTCTAGGAAGTTCCAAACTTTCCCACATTTTCCTGTCTTCTTCTGAGCTCTTCAGACTGTTCCAGCCTCTGACTATACCCATTTCCAAAGTCGCCTTCACATTTTCAGGTACATTTTCAGCAACATCCCACACTAGTGGTACCAATTTACTGTATTAAACTGTATTCCTACCACTGACAAAAACATACTTGAGACTGAGAAGAAAAAGAGTTGTTTTGTTTTTGTTTTTTGACAGAGTTTTGCTTTTGTTCCCCAGACCAGAGTGCAATGGCATGATCTTGGCTTACTGCAATCTCCACCTCCTGTGTTCAAGCGATTCTCCTGCTTCAGCCTCCCAAGTTGCTAGGATTACAGGCATGCACCACCATGCCTGGCTAATTTTGTATTTTTTTTAGTAGAGTCAGAGTTTCTCCATGTTGGTCAGGCTGGTCTCAAACTCCCTACCTCAAGTGATCCGCCCACCTCAGTCTCCCAAATTGCTGGGATTACAGGCATGAGCCATCGTGCCTGGCCAAAAGAGAGGTTTAATTGGTATTACAGTTCCACATGACTGGGGAGGCCTCAGAATCATGGCAGGAGGTGAAAGGCACTTCTTACATGGTGGCAACATGAGAAAATGAGGAAGACACAAAAGCAGAAACTCCTGATAAAACCATCAGATCTCGTGAGACTTATTCACTACCATGAGAACAGCATGGGGGAAGTCACCCCCATGATTCACATTATCTCTCACTGGTTCCCTCCCACAGCACATGGGAATTATGGGAGTACAATTCAAGATGAGATTTGGGTGGGGACACAGAGCCAAATCATATCACCAAACACAGGCTGAAGTTTTAATAAAGCAAGCCAGGGAATTAATACTTCTATAGAAAAGATTTTTTAAAAACTTCTCTATTTTGTTAAAACACTTGGTAGGCCGGCCGGGCGCGGTGGCTCAAGCCTGTAATCCCAGCACTTTGGGAGGCCGAGACGGGCGGATCACGAGGTCAGGAGATCGAGACCATCCTGGCTAACGCGGTGAAACCCCGTCTCTACTAAAAAATACAAAAAACTAGCCGGGCGCGGTGGCCAGCGCCTGTAGTCCCAGCTACTCGGGAGGCTGAGGCAGGAGAATGGCATAAACCCGGGAGGCGGAGCTTGCAGTGAGCTGAGATCCGGCCACTGCACTCCAGCCTGGGCGACAGAGCGAGACTCCGTCTCAAAAAAAAAAATCAAAAAAAAAAAAAAAAACCACTTGGGAGGCCAAAAAAAAAAAAAAAAAAAAAACACATTTGCTAGTGGAGGAGGTCATTCATGACCAATTTTTTATTTCTGCTCTGTTAATTAAGGCTTTTCTAGAATTCTGTATTTAAAATGAAAATTTCTTGATTGGAAATAATTGTAATACCTTAGTGTGAATGGTGCATTTGATTACTTTCTTTTTAATTGGAGTAAATGTAATTAGTGCTTTTTAAGTCTCTCTTATGGGCTAGGTTACCAGGAAAGTAACTCTTAGCATCCTAGAAAGAAGCAATGCTTTCAGGATGAAAGGGATAAAGTCTGTGAAGCCCTCAGGTAAAGATGGAAAGAAGAACTGGAACGGAAGGAGCAAGTAAGAGGACTCTGGGAGAGGTGCTCTCCTTGTTTTGTGCATTCCATTCCTTTGCAGAGTTGGGGAAAGAGAGATTTTTTAGCAAGGGTCAGTCCTGGCTACTATTCTGGGACAGTAATAAATTAGTTTTCTTTTTCTTTTGTTCATTTAGGAACTACAGTACTGTTATGTCAGTAACATAGATCACAGTCATACGTCTCCAGGCTTTTTATCTTCCTCTGAACCCGACCTAGCTACTGTTTGGTAGATTATAGAAGAAAGGCTGTAATGGGAAAGTAGGCTGGGTGAAGGGATGAGAAAAAGGACAGCATCGTGGAGCACATTAGCAGGCTTTCCCCATGCAGAAGCAGGTATGCGCCCAGTGGAGACTCACAGGACGGGAACTACAGATCTTCTTTCTCTCTTTCTCTTCCCTTCCTACATGCTTTTTTTCCCTCCTTACCTTTTCCATTTGCTCTCCACTCCTTGAAGGAGATGTATACCTCGATGCCCTGGGATGTGAAGGGGTTGGACTGTGAACCAGTCTACCCTGGACTCTGACATGCCAGCAGAAATGTGTACTTTCCATCAGAACCAAAGCACCAAGCAAACCTTGTCAAAAATTCACAGAGAATCAACCGGGTGCGGTGGCTCATGCCTGTAATCCCAGCACTTTGGAAGGCCGAGGTGGGTGGATCACAAGGTCAGGAGATCGAGACCATCCTGGCTAACACGGTGAAACCCCGTCTCTACTAAAAATAAAAAATAAAAAATAAATTAGCCGGGCATGGTGGTGGGAAGCCTGTAGTCCCAGCTACTTGGGAGGCTGAGGCAGGAGAATGGCATGAACCCGGGAGGCGGAGCTTGCAGTGAGCCGAGATTGCCCCACTGCACTCCAGTTTGGGCGACAGAGAGAGACTCCGTCTCAAAAAAAAAAAAAAAATACACAGAGGACCAAAAAAAGCATGCTGTGGACAGATGTGCTACCTGTCTATGCTGACAGACCCTTTAAAAACATTCCACATAAAGTCCCCATAAGTAATAGTCAGACCATATACTCTGACTTTTAGTTGTGATCAAAGGCCTGAAGAGTTTTCTTGGTGGCACAATGAGTGTTCAAAAGACTAAAAAAGGAGTATATGGTGTAAATAATGTGTCAATAAATGCTGTCATTTCTAGGGTGGACTAGTGTTACTAGGAGAGTCAGATGAGTCAATCAGAGAGGAGAGGCAGAATGTCTTCACAGAAGAGAAGTAACCTCACTAGTTATACCATGGTGATTAAGGGATTTCTTTCTCCAAACACTGTTGGGCTCTGCTGGCAGCCAGATTCTTGCAGCCCCTGCCAGAATGAAAGGCCTAAAGCATGGATAGTGGCAATTTATTCCTAGACCTAGGGACGTAATCTTTAGAAGCAGAAAATAGAATTGTCCTTAAGGGTGGGAATACAATATGGGAGGGAACAGACATATATTTAGGGCCTATGCCAAGCACAAGATTGGGAACAGAAACAGGCATTACAGAGTATGTTCATTAGCTGCTTATTCAAGAGGTGGCCTAGCTGTTGTTTCAGTGTCTTAAACAGTCAAACATTTTTAGTCATGCCTGTGGTTTCTTTTGCAATCCAGTTTCCTCAGAAACTTACAAGGCTTCTATACTATTTTCCTCCCAGTGACTTCTGTTTCCAGGACATACACAATATTCTTAGATATACTTCTTACGTATAGTTTTCAAGCCTGCCTTACTTTTTTGCTTCCCCACCTCTACGCCTCGCTCTGAATTTAATTGCAACTAATTTGAAGGCCAGTAGGCTCAAACAGGAAGATATTACATCTTTTTTTTCCTCCTCAAATAAGAAATTTAAGGCTGAAGAAAGTTAGAAAATGTTTTCAAAGTTACCAGATTAATAATTGGCAAAGTTGCCAGGTGCAGCAGCTCACGCCTATAATCCCAGCACTTTGGGAGGCTGAGCTGAGGTGTGTGGGTCACCTGAGGTCAGGAGTTCAAGACCAGCCTGGCCAACATGGTGAAACTCTGTCTCTACTAAAAATACAAAAATTAGCCGGGTGTGGTGGCAGGCACCTATAATCCCAGTTACTTGGGAGGCTGAGACAGGAGAATCACTTGAACCCGGGAGGTGGAGGTTGTAGTGATTGGAGATTACACCATTGCACTCCAGCCTGGGCAACAAGAGTGAAACTCCATCTCAAAACAAACAAACAAACAAAAATGGCAGAATTGAGATTCTATCTTGCATTCCTCAGACTTAGAAATCTGTGCTGTTTATCTTTCATTAAGCCCAGTAGAGAATTCTCAGCATTTCTGACAGTTTGGAAGATAGGTACTTAATGGACTATCGCTTCCTCAACAATGTCTGGGAGACCTATGATATAAAGTGGAGTCTGGACATTAAAAAAAGAGAGAAAAGGAGAAGAGAAGGTAGAAAATAAGTGTGCCATAGAGGCGAAGACAAGAAGTAAATGCATATGTTCCAGTAGAGTGGCCTTGGGCCTCAGCGGAGTTCAAGCAAAGGTGTCTATTCTTGGAATATCCTGCTAAGACTGTGGTCTCTTAATCATGTCTAATTTTACTACCACATTTAAAAACATGGTAAAGAATATCTTAGTTCATTTTGTGTTGCTATAAAGGAATGCCTGAGGTTGGGTAATTTGTAAAGGAAAAAAAGGTTTATTTGGCTCACAATTCTGATTGCTGGAAAGTTCATTATTGGGCACCCACATCTGGTGAGGGCCTTAGGCTGCTTCCACTCATGACAGAAGGTGAAGGGGTGATGATATGTGCAGAGATCACATAGCAACAGAGGAAGCAAGAGAAGGGCGGAGACTCCAGGCTAATTTTAACAACTAGCTCTCTCAAAAACTATAGTGAGAATTCACTCACCTGCAAGGGAGGGCGTTAACCTATTCACGAGAAATCTGCCCCCATGACCCAAACACCTCCCATTAGGCCCCACCTCCAACATTAAGGATCAAATTTCAACATGAGATTGAAAAGTGTGACAAAGAACAAGTAAAGGAAAACTGAAAATGTGGGTTATATATATCAAACTGTGAAATTCAAGAACTGCATTTATTTAATCCTATCGACCTTTAGTTTTCTCCCGTAAAATGTGAATAGTGATGCAATATTGTAGATTCATTGCAAATATAAAGCCATATAAGTTGAGTTTATAGCACAGTATCTGGCTCATAAAGAGATAGCAAATGCATCATCTCCTTCCTCTCTCCTTAAAAAAAATTCTGTTTTATTTTGCAGTTATTTTCTAAAATTTGATTCTGTAAAATCTTTTTTTGTGTTGACAATTACAAAAGAAACTGATGTCAACGTAATTTTGCAAAGTTGCTCAAAAAGCAGGAGGAGGGCAGAAACATGAAATAGAGATAGTTTTCTTTCAGTGACCAAACTCTCATCCCCAAATCCCCAGTAGAATCCTAGATACATGAGTGATACCTGGTGGTGATACGCCCCAGAGATTTGGTGGTGGCTTACAACACAGTCATGGCATTAGATAACTGACACAGTCATCATGAGTGAATTACACAGAGTCAGAGGAAATAGTATCAAATGAAGTTGACAAAGTGGCTAGAGGCCAGACTGTTGACCCTTTTACAGATCTTAGCTATCTTTTTTTTTTTTTTTTGTATTTCTTTTTTTTTTTTTTTAATTTATTTATTATTGTTATACTTTAAGTTGTAGGGTACATGTGCATAACGTGCAGGTTTGTTACATATGTATACTTGTGCCATGTTGGTCTGCTGCACCCATCAACTCGTCAGCACCCATCAACTTGTCATTTACATCAGGTATAACTCCCAATGCAATCCCTCCCCCCTCCCCCCTCCCCATGATAGGCCCCGGTGTGTGATGTTCCCCTTCCTGAGTCCAAGTGATCTCATTGTTCAGTTCC